>NC_043963.1:12675273-12687773 GCF_902148855.1 Sphaeramia orbicularis | reverse complement strand
CTTTAAAACAACCACAGTGGACCAACGTGCTGGGGAAAAAAAAAGTCTGAATGGCCTCGGCCTGAAACGTCACGTAGCTGAATAAATGTTTTGGGAGCTCACAGATTGCGCGGACCTTCCTTTATTTTTTCATGGTTAATTTTTTGGGATCCTGCACACCTCCTATTTTTGGATGTGCATGTCGTTTACCTTTTTTCATAATATTTGAAAGCAGAAATACTTCATATAGACCCTTTAAGCCAGGGGTGTCCAAACTTTTTTTCAAGAGGGCCAGATCTGATAATGTGGACATTGCCAGGGGCCAGTGGTCCCTTCAGACGTTTTTTAAAACAGTAAAAATTACATATAAATGCGCTGTTCTACAACAAGTTTATTTTCATTGTCACAATATCATTTTTTAAAATGGCAATGTAACCAAATCTGAGCCACTCAGGTGTGAACAAATTAAAAAAAACAAAAAAACAATTCTGCCTTCCTTTCACATCTGGAGTCAGATAACATAGAACAAACTGTGTGGAGTATCTGAAACGTCCAAGAAGTTGATAAAAATCTTAACCCCACATTCATTTTAAACATGACTTATATGAGTAATCATTACTCATATATTACTCAGTAATGCAAAGTCTGTTAACGTTTAAGAATAAAACATATGACTCTTACTCTTGTCTTTCACAAAATCATTCAAAAAGTAATATTTTGTGTCACATTTACAAGTACATAACACCAGCAGTTACAGGCAACTAACCTGGCAACTTGGTAGCCTGCCCTGGTGGTGAATTCACTGAACTCAGGTTCACATGAAGAGTCACTGTTGTGAGTTTAAAGCAGCTGGAATTTACTTCACTTTTTCGGAGCGCTCATTCCCTGCTAGCTTGTCGTATGCGTTAGCATGTTTTGTCTGCTAGTGTCTCTTTATGTTGAATTCCTTAGAGTGGTGCTGCCACCATGAGGTGAAAGGAGAAACTGTTTTTTTTGAAGCTTTTATGATTCATGTACTCGGTTCAACAGTCCAAGCGGGCCATAAATAATGCATTATAACACCAAAGCTGTGGGCCGTATAAAATCTGACCGCGGGCCGTGATTGGCCCCCGGGCCGGACTTTGGACACGCCTGCTTTAAGCAGTAAAAGAACCTGCTTTCTCTTCAGCCTGGATGTTGGATGATCTCATTTTCTTCTTACTATAAAATATTGATCGTTTAAGGTTGAATCTGGTTCATCTTTAGTCACATGTGGTAAAATAATTAATGATCAGATGCACATGCTTTTAATTATAACATGTTATGGGCTTTGGATGAATGTGTAAAGGGCCTGTATTATTTAATATAATTATAAATGTTGAACAAAATGCACATAGAGCATTATGTTAAGATGCGAGCTGTGATGATGATGGATATTAACCCATAAAGACCCAGTGCTACTTTTGTGGCAGTTCCCAAATAAATTTTGTCTATTTCTACCTTTCTTAACTGATTTATCACCTTTTTTATGTATTTTTTCTACAATATTATCCTCAGTATTTTGCATTTTTTTGGTGTAAATCATGTACTTTCCTATATTTTTAATTCACAGATCATGTAGATCACAGGTGTCAAACATGCGGCCCGGGGACCAAATCAAGCCCTCCAAAGGGTCCAGTCCGGCCCTGGGGATGAATTTGTGAAATGCAAAAATTACACTAAGATATTAACAATCCTTTTAGTTCAGGTTCCACAGTCAGACCAATTCAATCTCCAGTGGGCGGGACCAGTAAAATACAATCATAATAACATATAAATAATGACAACTCCAAATTTTTCTCTTTGTAAATGTAAATATTTTCATGTATTTACACTAAAACAAAGTATAATTTTGCAAAAAATGTGAATTACCTGAAATGTGGAAGTAAATCTGTGTCATCAGATTTTGAATTATAAAAGACATTGAATTTGTAGCACGGATTTCTTTTGCACTGAAATTAAGTATCTGAATTTTTTGCATCTGAATTTTTTGCAACTGAATTTTTGCACGATTTTTTTAATTCTAAATTTATGAACATAGTTGAATTCAGAGACAAACAATTCAGATACTTAATTTCAGTGCCAAAAAAAAAAGTTCAGATACTTAATTTCAGTGCCAAAAAAAAAGTTCAGATACTAAATTTCAGTGCAAACAAAAAAATTCAGATACTAAATTTCAGTGCAAAAAAATTCAGATACTTAATTTCAGTGCAAAAAAAAAATTCAGATACTTAATTTCAGTGCAAACAAAAAAAAATTCAGATACTAAATTTCAGTGCAAACAAAAAAATTCAGATACTAAATTTCAGTGCAAACAAAAAAATTCAGATACTAAATTTCAGTGCAAACAAAAACATTCAGATACTTAATTTCAATGCCAAAAAAATTCAGATACTTAATTTTAGTGCCAAAAAAATTCAGATACTTTATTTCTGTGCCAAAAAAAAGTTCAGATACTAAATTTCAGTGCAAAAAAATCTGATACTAAATTTCAGTGCCAAAAAAATTCAGTGCTACAAATTCAATGTCGTTTTTAATTCACAATCTGATGACACAGATTTACTTCCATACTGAAATGTCTTAAGAGAAGTAAGTAGAATTTTAACAAGATTTTGCCTGTTACTAAATGTTTTGTATATGTGTAGATCCACTGTGATCTGTACATTATAATGTACATGTGAAAATGATAAACTGAGGCAGAATATTGTTAAAATTACACTTATTTTTTCAGTTTGTTCGTGTTATTCTCATCTTTTGAAAGGATAGTTTGTAGATGTAAACCTTTTCATAATGTAAATTTACTTTTTTCGCTCTAAAACATAGAGAGAAGTTTTTAGTTGACATTATTTCTTTATTATTATGTTATATTATTTTACTGGTTCGGCCCACTTCAGATTAAATTTAGCTGAATGTGGCCCCTGAACTAAAATGAGTTTGACACCTCTGATGTAGATGTTCATGAAAAGTCAGAGTAAATTCAAAGTTAACCACAGATGTTCTCAGAGTAGAACCTGAACAGTAATATGAAACTCCCTCTCTGCGCTCACCGTCTCCTGTACTCATCTGGGGCAGGAGTTTGGGAGGTACTTGTGGTGGGGAGGTTCCTGGGGGGATCTCCTCCTCTGGTCTCTCCTCCATCTGGTCTCCCAGGTCCTGCAGACCCTCTGGTAAATCTCCGGCCGGATGCACCTCCTCCTCTCCGTTGTCTTCTGCTACTGATATGTTCTCCTCCACCCGTTCACAGTCCTGCAGAGGTGGAGCTACTGGACCATGGACATGCACAACACAGTTTAAGGACGAGAACGTAAATAATACAGGACAATAAATGACACTGAACTGAACTAAACACATGTTGTGTGGTTTTTGAGCTGCTACAGGTCTGATAAAGGTTAAAAGGAACAAAATGTTGTATTAATGTTTGTAAAAAAAAAAGAGAATGTGTGGGAGCTTTTCCTGTTACTTCTGGAGGATAACACAGTATCAAAAACTCACCTCAAAGGGCTTGAACTATCTGAGCAAAACACAACACACATCTGCCTTCACAACTGGACAGAGTACAGAAAAACTACTACTTTTATTACTATTATTATTACTATTTGTACTACTACTAGTACTACTACTTACTATTATTTTTACTACTACTACTTACTATTATTTTTACTACTACTACTATTACTACTATTTTAACTACTACTACTATAACTACTACTATTATTACTACTATAACTACTAATTACTATTTCTACTACTATTACAACTACTACTGCTACTTCAATTTCAACTACTATTACTACTACTTCTGCTACAATTTCTACTACTACTACAATTAATATTATTACTACTATTACAACTACTATTACTATTTCTACTACTTCAATTTCTACTACTACTACTACAATTTCTACAACTATTATTATTACTACTACTACAATTATTATTGTTGTTTCTACTACTACTATTACAACTATTTCTACTACTATTACAAGTATTTCTGTACTTCTGCTGCTATTATTACTACTACTACTACTACTACTACTATTATTATTATTATTATTATTATTATTATTATTATTATTATCATCATTATTATCATTATTATTATTATTATTACTACTACTACTACCACTACTATTTCTACTACTACTACAACTACTGTTTCTACTATTACTACCACTGTTTTTACCACTATTATGACTATAACTACTACTATTTCTACTACTATTATTACTATTACTACTACTACTACTACTACTACTACTACTACTACTACTACTACTACTAGTATTTCTACTACTACTACTATTACTACTACTATTACTACCACCACTACTATTTCTACTACTATTACTACTATGACTATTTCTACCACTATTATGACTGTTACTACTACTATTTCTACTACTATTATTACTATTACTACTACTACTACTACTACTACTACTAGTATTTCTACTACTACTACTATTACTACCACCACTACTATTTCTACTACTATTACTACTATGACTATTTCTACCACTATTATGACTGTTTCTACTACTACTACTACTACTACTACTACTACTACTACTATTTCTACTATTACTACTACTATTTTTACCACTATTATGAGTATAACTACTACTCTTTCTACTACTACTACTACTACTACTACTACTAGTACTACTACTATTTCTACTATTGCTACTACTATTTTTACCACTGTTATGACTATTACTACTACTATTTCTACTACTATTTTTACCACTATTATGACTATAACTACTACTATTACTACTACTACAACTACTACTACTACTACTACTACTACTACGACTATTTCTACTACTATTTTTACCACTATTATGAGTATAACTACTACTCTTTCTACTACTACTACTACTACTACTACTACTACTACTATTTCTACTATTGCTACTACTATTTTTACCACTATTATGACTATAACTACTACTATTTCTACTACTACTACTACTACTACTACTACTATTTCTACTATTACTACTACTATTTTTACCACTATTATGACTATAACTACTACTATTACTACTACTACTACTACTACTACTACTACTATTTCTACTACTATTTTTACCACTATTATGACTATAACTACTACTATTACTACTACTACTACTACTACTACTATTTCTACTATTACTACTACTATTTTTACCACTATTATGACTATAACTACTACTATTACTACTACTACTACTACTACTATTTCTACTATTACTACTACTATTTTTACCACTATTATGACTATAACTACTACTATTTCCACTACTTGTACTACTTTAGCTGCTCCCTTTAGGGGTCACCACAGAAAAGTCATCATCCTTTCACACTAATTCCATGCCTGTCCTCCTTCATTACATCAGTTAAACTCATCTTTAACCAGATAAAAAAAAAAAAAGTGCAGACAGCTCCAGCAGAGACACAGAGGATGGATCCTCTTTTTTTCCAGGATGGATGGAGAGTGTAACAGGTGTAATGTACACAATAACTTGACAAAACAATTATTAGCATTTTCTCATTTAGCATCATAAGTTACCTTCCCACCATCCACACCAGTAAATGGAACAATAAGACATAGAAAAGACGACCTTATGGTGTGTAGAGTAGTGTGTTTCACGCATGACAGAACAAGGTAAAAAAAAACAAAAAAAAAACATACAAGATAACCAAATACTCGACCTGTGAGAAAATGTGTCATCTATGTAATGAGAATCTGAGACCAGGCTAACTAATGCTGACATGAATGATATGAGGGTCAGGAGATTTGCATAGAAACAGCAGCTAGAAATGTAGAAATGTTTTTTTTTTAACTTTCACTCTGAGTACATTATAGAGTTTTTAATACCACGATTTTACTGAAGAACAGAATTAATACTTCTGCTTTTAAAATAAAGAGAATTTTTACACAAGTATATTGAATAAATCTTATCTTTACTGTAGTTATCTTTGCTAAATGCAGATGGAGATAATCATTCCACATCACTGTACATATACTTTTCACTCTGTTCTACTGTTGGTGGAAATACGCCGTTTAACCATTCATGTGCAGTTCCATTTAATTGTCTTTGCTGCCCTCTAATGGTCCATGTGTCACATACAGAGTCACTGAATTAATGCATTTATTATATGAATATGTTACAAGCACACTGTTTTTGTTATGTTTTGCCCTATTTATGAAAAGGACAACATTAAAAATACACAATAATCTGTTTAAACAGGCAATATAATCCATAAATATTCCTGTTTATACGCAGTAGTGCAGACCACATTTAAAATCCTGTTCTTTCCTAACGTTCTACTGTGTGAACTCTTAGAGCCGTGGTTCTTGGTCTTTTTCTGTCGAGCCCCCCTTTGGAGGACGAAAAAATCTCCAGCCCCCCCCCCCCAACCCCAACAACATTGTAAACCAGGCTGCTCCGAGACAATATTTTTCCAAATAAAAATAGGAAATGCACAATTATCTTACAAATATGACAATAAAATTCCTTTTTTTTTTTGTTTTAGAACAACAAACAAATTTTGGTAACAAAGATGAACATTTGAACAATATCAGTGGATGCAAACCTACGGCCTTGATTTGTACAGATGTTAAATTTGAATCTTTGTTATTTCTGATCACACATTTTTTAACCCTTTCATGCATGAATTATGAGAGCCTTAATCAAGATTTTTTTTTTTTTCTGAGTGTTTCTGTTCCTCTAGGCATTAAAAAAAACCAATGCAATTGGAAAATTTTTTCTGAATCTATTTTTCATGGAGTTGCAAAAATGTTCACTCACCCGGGCACCATGAGTTTAACTTTAGAAGCAAAGAAACGTATTTACTGATACACTGTGTGAAAACTATGAAGTAAAAATGCAGCTAATATGGCGTTTTCTCACATTTTAACATACTCTAATATTAGTCATTACTCACTTCATGGAGATAATGTGCAAAAAAACAACTTTTTGTAAAAAAAACAAAAAAAAACCCACCCTGTTAATTACAATTTAATAATAGCGAGCAATTGATTTACACTCAAGCATGGTATGAATTTCAGTGTATGGAATGATGTATGAGCGTCCACTGTGTTGGCTGATAGGGAACGAAAACAACAAAACCCATGAATACACAAGAGAACAGCTGGAGAAGAACTGTCCACTGTAGTGACCACTATGCATGAAAGGGTTAAGCTGATCTTATGAAAATGAAAATTCTATTTGTATTTTTTTTTTTTTTTTTTTTTTGCATGGTACATCTCAGAACATTAACCCTTTCATTAATAGTGGTCACTACAGTGGACAGCTATTCAAAGTTGTTCTCTTGCATATTCATGGATTTGGTTGTTTTAGTTCCATATCAACCAACACAGTGGACGCTTATGCATCATCCCATACAATGCAATTCCTGTTCTTGATCAACCTGATCTGCAGTAACATATTTAAGTGTAAATCAATTGCTAATGGTTATTAGACTGTAATTAATAGGGTTTTTTTTTAAACAACTTTTTTTTTTGCATATCTGAGTAATAACCAGAGACCCAGGAAAGGAAAAGTTTTGGCTTTTTTACATTTAATAATTGTCTTGATTGGAAACAGCATGATGCAACAGTTTGTTTGGTTTTTTTTTCAGATAGATTTTTATTTTTTAAAAATTACAGAATGTCCTTTGCAGTGCACAGCATTTTTTTTTTTTTTTTATAATGCTGTAAAACTCTTGTCCCCTACAGAGGACAAAAATGCATTGCTGGGTCTCAGGAGGTTATAGAATGTTAAAATGTTAGAAACAGATTAACAGCATTAAAAAATGCATTTCATAGTTTTCACACAGTATGTCAGTAAATGCATGGTGTCCAGCTGAATGGACATTTTTGTAACCCTATGAAAATAGGTTCATAAAAAGAAAAAAATGAATCATTTTACTTTTTTCATGCCTAAAGAGGAATGAAAACTCAGGAAGAAAATCTTGATTAAGGTTCTCATAATTCATGCATGAAAGGGTTAAAGTTCATTTTCAGTATAACTAGTAGCAAAAACAGTTAATTTTGGAAACAGTAAAAACCTGACAAATAGAATTTAAAGGAATTAAAAAATTAATAAGTTAAAAAGTGGGATGCATTCTTCTGATTCATATATTTTCATCGTGTTAATGTCAGCTTCATTATTAGGCCCGAGCCCAGACATACATGTCGGCGAGGGCCTATTAAAATCGCATGGTTCCGTTATTATTATTATTATTCTCTCACCTCTTTGAATGCAAATTTGACCCCTGAACGTTAACGAAAAGTCAATTTTATTTGACCAAAAATTCAAGCCCGGGGAAAATTTTTTTTATTTGAAGTCGCCAAGAAAAAATTATGCAAAATGACTCGGTGGCACCCCCTCAAAAATCAAAATACATTACGCGGATGGGAGCCCTCCCCAAATTTTTTTCTTTGAACAAACATGAAACTTGGTCCAGACATAGCCCATGGTAGAACAAGTAAAAAAAAATTACTTTATGGCCCCACCCTAAACCCAACAGGAAGTCGGCCATATTGGATGGAAGTGTGGACCTCTAAAATCCCACCCCTCATACTTTCATCATCTCCTCCTAGGGTTTACATCCAATTTGGACCAAACTGGGTGAAAATCACCTACACACATGTGATCAAAAGTGATCACCTACATTTTTGATCAAATGTTGGGCGTGGCTGTGATGAGCTTGCGATGAAAAGGTCATTTTCAGAAGTATAACACTATGTGTAACTTGCAGAATGTCGGATTAAGCCCACGATACAGTGTCCTCTCACTGTCGGAAGCCTCGGCGGTCGCGTGGGGAGGCGGTCGGGCGGAAGGGTGAGGGCCTTAACACCGCTTGTGGTTTTAAGTCTACTTGTATTTTCTTCCATAAATGAGTGTTTCCTCATTACTCGTCTTGTTTACATGTATTTCATCCACTCCATCACACACTTCTACTCCCTCATATCGATTTACTATAATTCTGAGCTGAAATAAAACCTCCCCGCTGCTTCCAGATCCATTTTTAATCTCTACACTGTTCATCGATCAGTGGAGGTTCGTACCTGAGGGGAGATGCTCCTCGTCCGGACCCAGGTATTCCACACTGCTCACCGTGAGGTTGGGGTTCAGGGGCCCCCCGAACCCCCCCAGCAGGACCGTCCCGTCGGAGCAGCAGCCCTGAGTGGGGGAGCTGGGGTCGTGGCATAGAAGGCCGCTGGATAATGCTACATCTGAGGAGGACAGGAAGTACAGGCAGTGGTTAGGGCTTGTGTTTGGAATAAGAACATTTATGTGACGGTTACACTCATATATGTGAAGTATGTACAGCAGGAAAACCTAAAGTTACAGGTTAACCCATAAAGACCCAGTGGTAGCGTTGTGTCAGTTCCCAAATGAATTTTTTTCTCTATTTAACCTTACTTATAGGACTGATATTTTGCTTTTTTTTTTAAATGGAATTATTCATTTTCAAACATTTCCCTGTGGTCTACATAAACTGTAAATGCTCTGTTTGGGTCTGAATTCTTCATTAATTCAACTCCACAGGTCCATCTTCAACCCTATTTCTGAGTAATGACTCCTGAAAGGTTGTTTTGAGCACTGGCCCTTTAAATCCCCCCCCCCCCCCCCAGGTTGTTGGCCATGCTTCTTTGTCCTGTTTAGCCACTTGCGTTCGTTAATACAACCAACAACTGAACATTTTAAGTAATCGGCTCAAAGTTTAGACATATTTTCAGTATGGACTTCAACCGCTGCTGGTGATAAACAATTATGTCGTACTCTGAGACAGGTTTGTCGGAAGTCTTGACCTTATATGTGCAAATGTCATGATGTAACTAGTTATAGACGCAACAAATCAACAAGAAATTAAAACAGGTTATAGAAATCCACTCGATTTTTTTCCATAAATGAATATACAGATAGCTTTGCAGCACCTGGAGGGTTCAAATTCAAACTGTGTGAACTATTAGGGTCCAAATACACAAATAAATGAACCAAAGACTAATAAAAGTGGGTTTATCTAAATATGACCCCTTTAAGGTCATTTATCATCATTTATTATAATATTATCCTCTGTATTTTTCACTGTAAGTTTCACTGTAAACCATGTGTTTTTCTATATTTAATTTTCTAGATTTGATTTAGATATTCATGAAAACTCTAGAGTTACCTCAAAAGTTATTATATCAAAACAGAGAAAACTGAGGAAAAAACTGACTTTTTCAGCAAAATTTATCATTAATTGAACATAAACCCAGTGTGTCCATCCACTGTCATTGATCCAACTCCATGAGTTTTTCTGGTGAATCAATGTTGTAGAAGATGACAGTGTTTCCACGGTAACTACGGAGCCTCTGAACGTCCAAAGGGGTCATATCTGATGACCATGAAAAGATGACAAACTGTATTTTTCACTAATTATTTACATGTATTGATAGGATTAGTGGATCAACAGGTATTAAACAGTTTAGATCAGTAGATGGTTGGTGTTGATGGTGGATGTTTGGGTCTTTATGGGTTAAATATAGACTTTTATTTTGGCCAGATTTGTGGCGGATATTTGGTTCTTTATGGGTTAAATATAGACTTTTATTTTGGCCAGATTTGTGGCGGATGTTTGGGTCTTTATGGGTGAAATATAGACTTTTATTTTGGCCAGATTTGCGGCGGATGTTTGGGTCTTTATGGGTTAAATATAGACTTTTATTTTGGCCAGATTTGTGGTGGATGTTTGGGTCTTTATGGGTTAAATATAGACTTTTATTTTGGCCAGATTTGTGGTGGATGTTTGGGTCTTTATGGGTTAAATATAGACTTTTATTTTGGCCAGATTTGTGGTGGATGTTTGGGTCTTTATGGGTTAAATATAGACTTTTATTTTGGCCAGATTTGTGGTGGATGTTTGGGTCTTTATGGGTTAAATATAGACTTTTATTTTGACCAGATTTGTGGTGGATGTTTGGGTCTTTATGGGTTAAATATAGACTTTTATTTTGGCCAGATTTGTGGTGGATGTTTGGGTCTTTATGGGTTAAATACAGACTTTTATTTGGCCAGATTTGTGGTGGATGTTTGGGTCTTTATGGGTTAAATATAGACTTTTATTTTGTCCAGATTTGTGTTGCATGTTTGGGTCTTTATGGGTTAAATATAGACTTATTTTGGCCAGATTTGTGGTGGATGTTTGGGTCTTTATGGGTTAAATATAGACTTTTATTTTGGCCAGATTTGTGGTGGATGTTTGGGTCTTTATGGGTTAAATATAGACTTTTATTTTGGCCAGATTTGTGGTGGATGTTTGGGTCTTTATGGGTTAAATATAGACTTTTATTTTGGCCAGATTTGTGGCGGATGTTTGGGTCTTTATAGGTTAAATGTAGACTTTATTTTGGTCAGATTTGTGGTGGATGTTTGGGTCTTTATGGGTTAAATATAGACTTTTATTTTGGCCAGATTTGTGGCGGATGTTTGGGTCTTTATGGGTTAAATATAGACTTTTATTTTGGCCAGATTTGTGGTGGATGTTTGGGTCTTTATGGGTTAAATATAGACTTTTATTTTGGCCAGATTTGTGGTGGATGTTTGGGTCTTTATGGGTTAAATATAGACTTTTATTTTGGCCAGATTTGTGGTGGATGTTTGGGTCTTTATGGGTTAAATATAGACTTTTATTTTGGCCAGATTTGTGGCGGATGTTTGGGTCTTTATAGGTTAAATGTAGACTTTTATTTTGGCCAGATTTGTGGCGGATGTTTGGGTCTTTATAGGTTAAATGTAGACTTTTATTTTGGCCAGATTTGTGGCGGATGTTTGGGTCTTTATGGGTTAAATGTAGACTTTTATTTTGGCCAGATTTGTGGCGGATGTTTGGGTCTTTATAGGTTAAATGTAGACTTTTATTTTGGCCAGATTTGTGGCGGATGTTTGGGTCTTTATGGGTTAAATGTAGACTTTTATTTTGGCCAGATTTGTGGCGGATGTTTGGGTCTTTATGGGTTAAATGTAGACTTTTATTTTGGCCAGATTTGTGGCGGATGTTTGGGTCTTTATGGGTTAAATACAGACTTTTATTTTGGCCAGATTTGTGGCGGATGTTTGGGTATTTATGGGTTAAATATAGACTTTTATTTTGACCAGATTTGTGGTGGATGTTTGGGTCATTATGGGTTAAATATAGACTTTTATTTTGGCCAGATTTGTGGCGGATGTTTGGGTCTTTATGGGTTAAATATAGACTTTTATTTTGGCCAGATTTGTGGCGGATGTTTGGGTCTTTATAGGTTAAATGTAGACTTTTATTTTGGCCAGATTTGTGGCGGATGTTTGGGTCTTTATGGGTTAAATACAGACTTTTATTTTGGCCAGATTTGTGGCGGATGTTTGGGTATTTATGGGTTAAATGTAGACTTTTATTTTGACCAGATTTGTGGCGGATGTTTGGGTCTTTATGGGTTAAATGTAGACTTTTATTTTGGCCAGATTTGTGGCGGATGTTTGGGT
>NC_043963.1:12665689-12675173 GCF_902148855.1 Sphaeramia orbicularis | reverse complement strand
TTATGCTCTATAAAGAACGTGGGCGGCACTTTGAGCTTGGCTGTGATTATTGCACAGCAGGTTATGTAACGCTGGTCGAGCCCTGTTTGTTACACTGGTGAAAAAAACCTGGTCTTATGATACACTCACACACACACCCTGCTGCCGCTGCTGCTGCCGCTGCTGTCAGAGTTTGGACATTAACTTTCTCAGTTGTATAAGAAAAGACAGCTGTTCTATTAATGTCCTGGCAGGAGGCGGACATCAGCGGTGCATCTTGTGCAGATTTCCTGGAAGCAGTCCGACTTGTTGCACATTCTCAGAGCGGGTGTGTTATTGAAGCCACCCAGGAACTGACTGAACATGTGAAGACGCTTCTTAAGCTGCCAAATTATTTTGCGACTTTATTGCAGGACATTTTTGGAGTGTTATCCGATTCTTCCCTGATTACAAATCCTCACGTAGCAGAGTATTTTTGAAAACGGAGACTTTTCTCTGCGTTTGTGCTTATCGTTTACATGACAACGACGGGCATGCGCACTGAAAATGTGATTTCAGCAATTTCCGTTTTTGCATTTGCATATAAACCAGTGGTTCCCAACCTTTTTTGGCTCGTGACCCCATTTTAACATCACAAATTTCTGGTGACCCCAGAACTGAGACTTTTTTTTTTTGCTAAAATTAATTTGTTTTTGATCATGTAATAGTTTGCTATACTATATTGCAAATAAACGTTAATTTTAGATGACATTTAGTCTATATAATGTATATTATTCTGGACGGAGGCAGAAAAGCCAGGTTGAGATTATTATAATTAATGTCAAACCAAAGTTTTCTGTTTCAGAGTGAAATGAATACAACTACATTATGAAATATTTACATCTGCAAACTATGCTTTAAAAAGAGACTAACATGAACAACCTAAATTTTCTGAAGAAAAATGAGTGCAATTTTAACAATCCTACTATATAATGCACGTTTCGGCCCCGCCCCGTGTCCCATTGATGTGTGATCATATTTGTTGCAGCACAACAGGAGGGCGTACGGGTGAATGCCACTGTTGCAACACGGGAGGGTGCTATCGTATAATGCACCATGGGTACAATGCCGCTAGTATTATAAATAAGCTTATTAATTACACATGTACATTACAACTTATGATCACAGTGGATCTACAAAGAAACAAAACACTTATTAAAGGGCAGAACATGAGTAAAACACTTATTTTTCTTGACACATTAGATCTTGTATATGGTTGTTTGCATTTTTGCAAAAAAGAGTTTGTAAATGTCAACATTTTCATATAATTTTACTTTTACATTACAACTTGCAGATCACAGTGGATCTACAATGCAAATATTTAGTAACAGGTAAAATATTGTAAATATATGTTTGACACCCTTGATTTAACCCTAAGTTACTTGAACAGCTGCCGGTGACCAAAGGCATCCACTTATCTAAAATGTTTAACCCTATAACGCCAAACGTATCATATTTGATACATGAGTTTTGAAGTCTTCTACATGATCAGTGTGATGTTTGTTGTTGTTGTTGTTGTTGTTGTTGTTGTTGTTGTTGTTGTTGTTGTTGTTGTTTTCTTGAAAAACCTGATGTATACAATTAGATACATGCAATACACAGATAATCCACCAGGGGGAAGGATTTCATTCACCAGAGGCCTTTCCAGTGACACTACAAGACTGTCATTATGTTATGTTATGTTTACGCATTTGGCAGACGCTTTTTTCCAAAGCGACTTACAGGGGAAAACCAATTAAATCACTCAATCAATCAAATTTTATTTATATAGCGCCAGATCACAAAAAGTTATCTCTTGACATTTTATATAGAGTTGGTCAAAACCAGACTCTAAGTCAATTTACGGAAACCCAACAGAATCCTCCTGGAGCAAACACTTGTGACTGGTGACAGTGGCGAGGAAAAACTTCCCTTTAACAGCAGAAACCTCGAGCAGACCCAGACTCCTGGAGGATGGACGTCTGCCTTGACCAGTTGGGGTTAAAGAGAGAGAGTAGAGAAGGGGAAAAAGAGAGCGATAGAGATAGAGACTGGGGGAGAGGGGGAGAAGGGGGGAGTAGGGGGAGACACATGGAGGCGGTTGAGGATAGTGAGTGGTGATGATGAGGGCAGGGAAGAGGCCGGACCACCGCAGCAGGTCCAGAGATAATCGTGAAAGAATCTGTGGTTATCCTGGGAAAAACCTTATTAGAATATTTAAAATGGAATGTTTGTCATTAATGAGGAAAGAGGAGGAACTTTGACAATTTTGAAGAGGAATTACCAATTTGTTACATATATTTGTTTGTTCAGAAATAATATTTGAGCATTAAGACCTAATGTATCAGTATAATACAGAATTGAAACTCATACATGGAATTTGATCTTGGGGAAAAAAAATTGGATGTTCAGAAGGACCAATAAAGGCTCCAGTTTCAAAGAATTTTCTGTCAATGATTTAATGGTTCAGGCTTTACAGGGTTAATCACTACTAAACCACTCATCTTATCAATAAATGTGAATAATTCCAGTAAAATACAGTTTCTCTGCTCTTCGTAGTCATCAGATATGACCCATTTGGACGTTCAGAGGCTCCATAGGGAATGAGGAAACACTGTCATCTTCTACAACAGGTGTCAAACATGTGGCCCAGGGCCCAAATCCGGCCCACCAAAGGGTCCAATCTGGCCCGTAGGATGAATTTGTGAAATACAAAAATTACACTGAAGATATTAATCAGTAGTGTAAAAATCATGTTATTTCAGGTTACATACAGACACATATAAACCAATTAGATCTCAATTTGGTCAGACAAGAAAAATACCGTCATAATAACCTATAAACAATGACAACTGCAGATTTTATCTGTGTTCTAGTGTAAAAACTAAAATTACAAGAAAATGTTTACATTAACAAACTGTCCTTTTACAAAAATGCGAATAACCTGAAGAAATATGAACAACGTGAAATGTCTTCAATAAAGTAAATGCAATTTCACCAGTATTCTGCCTGTTACTAAATGTTTTGTGTATTTGTAATTGTAATGTAAGTTGTAATGCCATGTGTAAATGATAAACTGATAAACTTAGGCAGAATATTGTTAAAACTGCACTTGTTTTTCTTAAGATATTTCAAGTTGTTCATGTTATTCAGATTTTTAAGGAAACAATGTAGATATAACATTATCATAATGTAATTTTACATTTTTCACTGGTATTATTTTACTGGTCCGGCCCACTTGAGATCATATTTGGGTGAATGTGGCCCCTGAACTAAAATGAGTTTGACACCCATGTTCTACAACATTGATTCATCAGTAAAACCCATGGAGTTTGATAAATGACAGTGGATGTAGATGCTTGTTTTTATGTCTAGTTAATGATATATTTAGCTGAAAAAGTAACTTTTCCTTTAGTTTTGCCTACTTTGATATAATAAACTGCAAATGCATGCTGAGGTTTTATAAACATCTACATTACCAGTAAATTAAATATAGGAAAATACCCAATTTTCACTGGAAAATGCAAAAACCAGAGAATATCAGAATAAATGTTGAAACTAAAGGTGAGATGTAGAGGAAAATTCCTGTTGAACTCTGTACAGAAACAGTTCAGGTGTTTAAGGGTTAACTGCAGAGCTGACATAGACCGTACTTGGCATCAGAGCTCAGAATATATTTTTACCACGTGTCGCCAAGTAGTGATCAGGGAGAATATCACAGCGAATTAAATCAGTAACACTTTACACCCACTGATAGATGAGTGACAAAGATATCATTTCTTACTTGGCGAGTTTCATCTCAATCTGCTGCCGTATTTCTTGGCGTTCTTGGTCGCTCCGTGCCGGAAAAATATTCCTGTCCTCCAACTCCTGCTTACTGGGCCTGTTCCGTAGTTTAACAGCCAGCAACTCCTTCCTTAACCTGCGAGGAAGTGTTCCTACACACAACACACAAAGAAAGACGTTAATGCACAGAAAATACTCTAAAAACGCTGTTATGAAATTGAACGTTTCCGTCCTAAAACTGCTGACACACTGAACTGACCCTCATCTTACAACAGAGGCTTAAACGGCACTGACAGTTGATAGAAACACATCACCTTTAACCCTTTATAGAGCGCTCACTGAAATACTTTGAAATTCAACATTTTAACTTTAGTGTGTTTTTGGAGGACATAACTAGACTTTATTAGTTTTGTGAAATTTTTCAAACTTTTTTTATTCTTATGTAGAAAATCAAGGTTAATTAAGTTACCGTATTTGGTTCCTTGCCCATAAGTGGCAAAAAAAAAAAAAAATCCAAAAAGTGTATATATGCTTTTGGCAGCAGAAAAAAGTTTATCACTAGAAAATGGTTAAATCCTGAAGCACCCACAACTGAAAAATGGATCAATATCACACAAGACATTTATATTCTGGAGAAGTTGACATTTTGTTTTAAGGGTCAAAGGGAATCTTTTTTCACTATTTGGTCAAAATGGACAAACTACTGTATGTAAAACCTGTAATTGATGTGAATTGAATATATCGGTTAGGTGAAAACATTTACATGATATACATTTCTGTTCAGTAATATCTTTTATCTTGTTGAAGAAGCTGAGCAAGCCCTCTCCTCCTGCCCATTTGTTATTTGTTCTATACACTACTAAAAAAACTACATATATATACATCGGCTAAAATTTGCTTAGAGGTCTTATTGTGTCTTTGTACATAAGAAATCAATCTAAGTGAATCCCCAAAGGAACTTTATGTTGGTAATGCAAGTTATGCAAATTTACAGGATTTCAGTTTTGTTGGCAACATGTTGATGGTCATATGAACTATGTTTCCAGCTCAAAAATGTCCAATTTCATCACAATTAATGCTATATTTTCATGTCACAAATGGCCCAAGTTACATTTTAACTGAATTTACCTGAAAAAACAAATATTCTATTCTTTTAGATTCCCCAATTTTTCGTACAGATTCTATCCAACATATCACATGTTTTATTTTTACAGGTTGCAATATGGAGATGGTGCTGATCCATCCTGCTTATGTTACGCCAATACATACATGAAGAATGTCACACGTCACTTTTTAAATCAACAGCTTTATAATATAAGCATTTTTATAAAGGAAATAACAATTCTGTATTGTTATTTCCTCTTTAGTATGATGATAAACTATACAATAAATAATTCTGATCCTAGTTTTTGCACAGGGATCATTAGTGTAAACGGTGACATGGCTGCCGAGCATCAGTATGATGGGATCTGGAACAACCATGTCACATCCGTCCACTGCCACATTTTGTGTTTTTGTGTCAGCTGTTATTGTTTTAGATCCACAATACTAACATTTATGAATAAGACGAGAATTAGCAATAGTAAGTATATAAGTTTATTCCTAATAAAGTACGGTACTGACCAGAGCATCATGGGTAATGTCACGTCCGTCCACCAGCAAAAGGTTTTCACATACACGTGCTATTCAAAATCCAATATTTCTGAAAATAGAGCTTCCACTGTCAAATAACTACAGTTAGTCTGTGCACAAAGTATTAGCATTATTTCAACACAGTTCTATGCATTTCTTACAACTTTTTTTTTTTTGACAAAAATGGCCACTCATTTGACCCCTAAGGAAATTTTAGCTGACATATATATTCTTCTCATGGATGAGTTTGTGAAGGTATAAAGTTATTATGGGATGTTGTTATCTTTGCTAAGTTGCTGTTTGGTTCTGACCTTGTTTAGATGATTCCATACATACTTGAGTTCAGCTACTGACAACACAAACTGTACAGAAAACAGGTTTTGTGGTTTTACTGTGGCTGTTTTCTGTCTAAAACAAAGCTAAGCTAATACAGCTATAATGTAAACAATCAGCTGATGCAGCAGTGATGATTATAGAGACCAAAGATAGTGTATTTTAACCAACCATCCAAATAAACTGCTATGAGTTTTATTTTAAAGAAGAAAACTTGAAGATTACATAATACAGATGTGTGTAAACAATGAGCTTTACACTTTAGTCAGTGAGTGATACAGTCTGTGGATATGTAGTGTTGAGTCATTAGTGGGTTTGTTCCTAAATGTGTTCTGGTACATAATCTGATTAATTTCCAATTTGGCTGAAACTGTTCACCACTAAAGCACAGTATATACAGTAATGATTAACACACCGATGTACTAATAATAAGTACTACTTTGAAGTGCTTGTTCTTGTTTATTTCCATTTTCTGAAGCTTGACACTGAGAGAAAATTAGAAAAAAAACACTCCGTAAGCTAAAGGTTTTAAAAGCCCTGTTGGATTCAGTGTAAATTGCATAATGATGTGAGAAACATGGTTGAGATATGTGGTTCTCACAGAGACGGTCACACTGCAAACACATGATCTTACAGAATATGATGGTGTAGATTTACCATCCTGACTTTAAATGACAGTAAATGCAACTTAAACATTTATACAGCAGAATTACATCAAAAACATCATATATTCTCATGTAAATATGTATATAGCCTGATTATTATTTATTTATTTTTGCACTAATTTTAGGATCCATGCACATTTCCTTTGCCTTACACTTTATCCTGTTGCTGCCTTAATCGGTGAACTTCCTGTTGTGGAATCAATAGTTTCATCTTTTCTTATATAATAGTGCAACACTGACAGGGACTATTTTACTGCACAATCACTGCTTTTATTTTCATAATTTGTACATTTTGCTGATTATATTTACATACTGAATCCTTCTTCCATTACTAATTATTGTCTTTATTTTACTTTTTTTTCTCTTTTTTTTAGAAGGACCCGAATGAAATTACTGTTTGCATTTTTGTACAATATATAAACTGCCTTTCATGGCGCAGTAAAGTAAAGCTAAATGTAATTTAATGCAAATTAAGGGAAATATAAATGCAGAATGGAGTACATATAAAGTGATGTGATGTGATGCAGGCAGTCAGTAGTTCTGCAAACATTTGCTCTGACACATATGATACAGTTGTGGAAAAAATTCTTAGACCATCAAAAGTCATCAAAAACAATGGTTATGCAATCAAGTACCAACTCCTGTGTGTATCATGTGACTAAAACAGACAGAAAAGAAAACATGGAATGCCTAAAAGCACTGTTTTTGTCAGTACAATTCTATAGATCACAGGTGTCAAACATGCGGCCCGGGGGCCAAATCCGGCCCCCAAAGAGTCCAATCTGGCCCGCGGGATGAATTTGTGAAATGCAAAATTTACACTGAAGATATTAACAATCAAGGATATTTAAATCATTTTAGGTCTGTTCAGTCTAAAGTGGATCAGATCAGTAAAATACTATCATAATAACCTATACATAATGAAAACTCGTTGTTGTAGTGTGTAAAAAAAAAAAAAAAAAAAAGTAAAATTGCATCAAAATGTTTACATTTACAGACTAGGCTTTTACAAAAAATGTGAATAACCTGAACAAATATGAACAACCTGAAATGTCTTAAAAGTAGTATGTGGAATTTTACCAATATTCTGCCTGTTATTAAATGTTGTTTATTTGTAGATCCACTGTGATCTGTAAGTTGTGATGCACATGTAATAAATGATAAACTAAGGTGTAATATTGTAAACACTGAACTTAGTTTTCTTAAGTAGTTTCAGTTGTTCATATTTGTTCAAGTTATGTTCAGTTAGTTTGTAGGTGTAAACATTTCATTACAGAATTTTACTATTTTCACTCAAAAACACAGAGAAAACTTTGGCGTTGACATTATTTATAAGTTTTTATCTTATCATTCCTATTTGTATTATTTTACTGGTCTGGCCCACTGGAGATCAGATTGGGCAGAATGTGGCCCCTGAACTAAAATGAGTTTGACACCCCTGCCATAGATATTGATGTAAGAACTGAAGTGATTTTGGTTATTATCAAGAAAACCATGGAAAATGGATAGATATCAGCTCTGAAATTAAACTATTATGAGCTATTTGTGTTGTTATCATTATATTTGTCCAAACAAATGTACCTTTAGTTGTACCAGGCATTAAAATGAACAAGAAATTGAAGAAAACGAGGGGTGTCTAATAATTTTTTCTGCGACTGTATGATGTAATTGTAAAATGTGGTGTAATACCTTCAGTATTTCGTCATAAATTTCAATAACTACATAGTCATTAAGTAAATAAAAAAACATTGACCAGAAAGAATCCAAGTTATGAGTTGTGGGTCTTTAACATGCTTTACATTCCAGGGTACGTGACAGTTCAGTGCAGGAGTTAACAGGTGAATCTGGCTCCGTAAATCACACTTTCCTGTTCAACATACCAGAGATGACAGATTCATTCCAGCCGTCTAAGTCTGTGGGGAGGCCCGAGGTGTTGGAGAAGCACTGGTCCAGCCGTACGTTCTCCTTGTTCTCCTCCGCCTCCTTCTTGGGCCAGTCCGACCCCCCTCCCCCTACGCAGCCCCCAAGGATGACGAGTGTTGGTTTCAGAGCTGCACGAGCGAGAAAGGCGTCCGTCGGAACACCAGAGCCTCGGAGGTGAGCCCTGCTCACATCCCTCATGGACACTGAGGACACAGTTAGCAGGGTTTAGTTATTGAACAGTAAGGCAAGGCAAGTTTATTTGTATAGCACACAGGTGTCAAACCAAAGGGTCCAGTCCGGCCCTTGGGATGAATTTGTGAAATGCAAAAATTACACTGAAGATATGAACAATCCTTTTAGTTCAGGTTCCACATTCAGACCAATTCAGTCTACACTGGGCAGGACCAGTAAAATACTCTCATAATAACATAAAAATAATGACAACTCCAAATTTTTCTCTTTGTAAATGTAAATATTTTCATGTATTTACACTAAAACAAAGTATAATTTCGCAAAAAATGTGAATAACCTGAACAAATATGAACAACCTGAAATGTCTTTTAAGTTTTTTTTGTTTTTTTTTGTTTTTTGTTTTTCAATTTAACAAAATTCTGCTTGTTTCTAAATGTTTTGTGTGTTTGTAGATCCACTGTGATCTGTAAGTTATAATGTACACGTGTAAATGATAAACAGAGCAGAATATTGTTAAAATTGCACTTATTTTTTCAGTTTGTTCATGTTATTCACATTGTTTGAAAGGATAGTTTGTAGATGTAAACCTTTTCATAATGTAATTTACTTTTTTCACTCTAAAACATAGGGAAAAAGTTTGAAGTTGACATTATTTATATATTATCATGTTATTATTTTACTGGTTCGGCACATTTCAGATCAAATTTAGCTGAATGTGGCCCCCGAACTAAAATGAGTTCATTGAATTCAAGGTGCTTCACACAGGACACTGAAATACGACAGGGAAAAAGAAACACATTTAAAACATTATAAAAGAAACATGTAAAAGGTGATTAAAAACAGCAAGTAAGAAAACAACACATAAAATCCAAAATATAAAAACACATATTAAAGTAAGAGTTGCAGTGCAGAGTTTTGAAAGAGAATATAAAATTAAAAAGTAAAAAGCCTTTTAG